>NC_049214.1:882500-892500 GCF_013347855.1 Anguilla anguilla | reverse complement strand
ACTAACTGCTTAACCAGCTAGCTAATTAAGGTCAGTTTAATCAAATAATTATTTATTCTAAAGTTGCTATTCAATATGTTCTCTATATAGCTAACTGATATACTTACCATAAATGACCTAGTTGACTTGTTGATTTAATATTACACAGCTAATGTGAACTACAATGCACCACAATGTTCAGAGTTGGTCCTCCACTTTGTACATTTTGTGCAGATTATTTCTCCTCCTTTTTTGTTCCTAGAGCAGCTGGACGCTGCTTCGATGCGTGGCGGGCGGGCAAAGCAGGCTTTCTGATGCTTGCTCCAGCTTTTTTAAAAACATGAACACAATGTAGGGGCGGTGCCAGAGCTGCCCTGAAAACCAGAGGCCTCTGGAACCAGCTTCGACTGAAGCCTCACGCCAAAGACTGCGTTTCCCATGTTGCCCAAGTCCGCTTTTCGCTCTCGGGCAACTCGCTGTCCTGCCTTCTGTGTGTTGCATAACTCTGCGTGCCCTGTCTGTGCGTGTGCTGTCTGTACCTCATACAGACAGCATGTACACAGTTTTCACAAACACAGTTTCACAGACAGATTCACAAACACCCAGAAACCAGGCGTGAATGAAAACGGATGAATAGAGTGAATTTAATAAAAACATGGGGATACAGTACAGTACATACACAGTATACAGGTGGACTCAGATCTCCCCCCCATCCCTCCAGCCGTCCGTACAATAAAAAAATCACGATTATATTCTCAGTTTGGGGCCCGTGGATCGTGGGTGATCCTGCCGGTTGCTTACTGTACGTTCTGAAGGACACGTTCTGTTCAGTCGGTGCATGGGGAGACTGCACACGTGCGCAGGACACCAGAGAACCGTTAGAGAAGGCCGTCCGGAGATGAACGCGCTACCGTCTCATCCCAGGGGCCAAATATCGCGCAGATCCGACACAGTCTGAGTAGCTTTGGTTAACAGTAGAGGGATGTGCTGGCGGAGACATACATATATAACAATAACTTAGACAGGATCCATTTAACACCAGCAATCCAAAAAGTTAATATTTATATATATATATATATATATATGTTCACTCTATGATAAAATATCTTATCTGTACCATAAAAATATGGGAAACCAGTCTCCAAATAATTAAAATTAGACAGATACATAAAAACATTATAATAGATGGCAGCATCCATATTTTAATAGAGCCTTTGAAATCTTGGTTGTATGCCAGGTCTGTCCTGAAGTCTTTTATTAAGTGTCTCGCAGTGTCATTGTCATTTCAAACACCTGCAATGCACAGTAAGCTAGTGTCTCTGAGTTTGCATGAAGAGTCATCTTCTCTGTCTTTATTTTCCTGTTTCAATACTTATACTCGCTGGTCGAAATTTAGAAAAGAAACGTGCTTAACATAAAATCAGCTAGGTACTCATTGATCCATCGTGTATTTAGTTGCTGAACCTCCCATAAGGGACATTATCGAACAACTGGGACTTTCACCTGCTTAAGCAAACTGTGAGCTTTACAGTATGTTACTGTAATATCCCAAGCACATCACAATTTACAGTAACCTGTATAACTTTCAGAAGCATTGTGTTATGAGTTTTATGAAAAACAGTTTCATCGAGTTAGCATATTTCAAGATACTTTTTTCAAGAGCAAAGTGTTTCGGAAGTATTTGTAAAAAGCGTTTATTTGTCTGTTATTAATGTTAAAAGATTGTATTTGGGGAAGATGAATAGCGGCATAAATGAAACAGATTTGTCCACATTTTTCTTTCTTTTCTCATTTCATTAAATATTACATACAATAAATAATTTATTCAAAAGCAGTCAGAAAGAGAAATTGACAAATCCCATAGAGTGGCTTTGCTTATTAATGTTGTTAGTTGTTATGTTGGCGCTAACTAACCACTGGTGCTAATGTGACTATAAACTCTTAAATTCGGCTAATTCCTTTCCCCAGCGCCACATCCCTGCTCCTCATCCAAGTGCTTCTGGTGACTGGTTTACTAAGCTTGAATGCGACTAAAAAGTCTTCATGTGAGTATAGCATAAATACCTGCTTTCAAGGATGACCCTCAAATATGCACACAAACAGTTCCCTTTGTCAGTCTGAGCAGTAACGCTGGAATCATGTCAGAATCATCCTCTTTATCCATTCCCCGTTTAGTCCAACGTCTGATTACTTCTGAACGATTTGGCACAGGAAGAGTTCTTATATTTTCTTCTGTGCCTGGTCATAACTTAATAACGACAGAATGACTTCAATCAGCCTCAATCGGCGTCAGTTCAAACTGTTCCTTTAAATAGTGCCTCTTTGCAATAAAATAAAAATAAAATAATGTCTGGAGAAAATATTTGCATTTCTTTACGGTTCCGAGTCTTTCTTTCAGTGCAGTAAAAGGTAAGGAGCTTCCGTGGGTCGCCTTGGTGACGTCGCGGTCCGTAGGTCGCCTTGGTGACGCCGCATTCCGTGGGTCGCCTTGGTGATGCCGCGGTCCGTGGGTTGCCTTGGTGACGTCGTGGTCCGTGGGTCGCCTTGGTGACGCTGCGGTCCATGGGTCGCCTTGGTGACGCTGCGGTGGGAGTTACGGCTCCCGCGCGACTCCCCGGCTACACCCCGGCTACACCGCGGCTACACCGCGGCTACACCACGATGGGCAGGAAGTGTGTGGCGATGTTTTTCCGCCGGGTCTTCTTGCCCCTCATGGGTTTCCCGTTGGCGCTCAGGCCCACGAACATCGGCCTCTTCCTGTTCCGCCACTCGGCCGAGGCGTAGGTGTTGTACCCGTTCTCCTCGATGCGCTCCTTCAGGTTGCAGTCCGTCACGTAGTCCTTCTGGAAGACAGCACACACAGCAAATAAGCTCTGCTCCGTGTTTGTTTCAGCTCTATACGTGTCATTGAGAAGTTACTGGTTCAGATGAGGGCGTGGCTGAGCTCTGCCAGTGAACGCGTTTCTCTGGTTAAATGTGGAGTCTAATTGGGCTTAATGGCCTGCTCTCCTCATTGTGTAAAACATGTCATCACGTTTTACTTTTTTTCCCAGAGAGATAATGAAATGTACCAGTCAGGAATTAAATGTACCAGTAATTTCCTCAGCCAGACAGACCCACAAAAAGCTCCTTGGGAGAAATACAGCTTAGAGACAGTGTAGGGATAGAGGAGAAGGTGAGAGGAGAGGAGAGGAGAGGAGAGGAGGGCTGTTTGTGTGAGATTGGGGGTGTCAGTACCAGTGGGAGGGGGGTTTGGGTTTGGTTTAGAAGGCTCAGGTGGGTTAGGGGTGTGGTTTAGGCTCAGGTGGGTTTGGGTGTGGTTTAGAAGGCCCAGGTGGGTTTGGGGTGTGGTTTAGAAGGCTCAGGTGTGTTTGGGGTGTGGTTTAGAAGGCTCAGGTGTGTTTGGGTGTGGTTTAAGCTCAGGTGGGTTTGGGGTGTGGTTTAGAAGGCCCAGGTGGGTTTGGGGTGTGGTTTAGAAGGCTCAGGTGTGTTTGGGGTGTGGTTTAGAAGGCTCAGGTGTGTTTGGGTGTGGTTTAAGCTCAGGTGGGTTAGGGGTGTGGTTTAGACAGCTCAGGTGGGTTTGGGGTATGGTTTAGAAGGCCCAGGTGGGTTTGGGGTGTGGTTTAGAAGGCTCAGGTGTGTTTGGGGTGTGGTTTAGAAGGCTCAGGTGTGTTTGGGTGTGGTTTAAGCTCAGGTGGGTTTGGGGTGTGGTTTAGAAGGCTCAGGTGTGTTTGGGGTGTGGTTTAGAAGGCTCAGGTGTGTTTGGGTGTGGTTTAAGCTCAGGTGGGTTAGGGGTGTGGTTTAGACAGCTCAGGTGGGTTTGGGGTATGGTTTAGAAGGCCCATGTGTGTTTGGGTGTGGTTTTAGAAGGCTCAGGTGGGTTTGGGGTGTGGTTTAGCAGGCTCAGGTGTGTTTGGGTGTGGTTTTAGAAGGCTCAGGTGTGTTTTGGTGTGGTTTAGAAAGCTCAGGTGGGTTTGGGGTGTGGTTTATCAGGCTCAGGTGTGTTTGGGTGTGGTTTTAGAAGGCTCAGGTGTGTTTGGGTGTGGTTTTAGAAGGCTCAGGTGGGTTTGGGTGTGGTTTTAGAAGGCTCAGGTGGGTTTGGGTGTGGTTTAGCAGGCCCAGGTGGGTTTGGGTGTGGTTTTAGAAAGCTCAGGTGGGTTTGGGTGTGGTTTAGGCTCAGGTGGGTTTGGGTGTGGTTCTAGAAGGCTCAGGTGTGTTTGGGTGTGGTTTTAGAAGGCCCAGGTGGGTTTGGGTGTGGTTTAGCAGGCTCAGGTTGGTTTGGGTGTGGTTTGAAGGCCCAGGTGGGTTTGGGTGTGGTTTAGAAGGCCCAGGTGTGTTTGGGTGTGGTTTTAGAAGGCTCAGGTGGGTTTGGGTGTGGTTTAGAAGGCTCAGGTGGGTTTGGGTGTGGTTTAGCAGGCTCAGGTGGGTTTGGGTGTGGTTTTAGAAGGCTCAGGTGGGTTTGGGTGTGGTTTAGAAGGCTCAGGTGTGTTTGGGTGTGGTTTTAGAAGGCTCAGGTGGGTTTGGGTGTGGTTTAGAAGGCTCAGGTGGGTTTGGGTGTGGTTTAGCAGGCCCAGGTGGGTTTGGGTGTGGTTTAGACTCAGGTAGGTTAGCTTTAGTACTCACCGCTCCATACAGGTCCCCCTTCTTGTTGATGGCCAGGTAATAGTTGCTGCTGAGCCCTTTAATGACCACGACCCCCACCTCCACGGACTTAATCTCCAGTATACCTGCAATGGGAAGTAGATATTGCGATATAAAGTAAACTTGCAATATAAAGTATATATTATATACATACAATATGAAGTAGTTTATACTTAATGCAAAATACAATGCATTTTATCCCTGCAATATAAGTATATATTATACATGCAATATAAAGTGAATGTACACACAATTTATTAGTTGCAAGAGCAATTCATTGGTTATGTACATATAAATATTTTAAAGTTGATGAAAATAAATGTGTTTTCAATGGAACTCCTTTATATGAATTATAGGATTAATGTTTTACTAATACATCACTACGATGTGGCAGTACAGTAAGTGCTGTATTGTAAATATTGGGTGAGGGATGTGTACGTTTGAAAATGAACAGTTAGCCAAACAGTTAGCTTCTGCGAGCGCAGAGTGACTCAGATGTGTCTGCTTAAGAGCAGATCACACAGGAGCGTTGAGAGAAGCTGTAAACCTGAGACCTACCCTGCCCCCTCATCCACACCGCCCCCCCCCCCCCCCCCCGTCCCCCCGCAGCCCTCATACCCCAACCCTTACACACAGCACACAGCTGACCTCTTTTTGTTTTTTAGTTCACAAATCTACATCATGCCTAAAACAGGGATCCCTGCATACTCCATATTTTAAAAAAATACAATTTATTTTCTTATATGACCTAAATGTTGCAAGCTCACATTCAGAGAACGGGACATCAGAGAATCAGGTAAAACAATGGTCACACGTGCAATCAAGCTCTCATGAACACAGGAGTCAAAGCAGAGTTTAAAAAAACAGTCATTTGAAATGGCCAGTGGTCAGGAAATTATTGAAAATTTCTTTCTGGCTTTTTACGGTTGTGTTACGCACCGTGAACATTGAATTTTCGCAATGCGTTTTTCTGGCTGAGTTTTTGGTCAGAAAAATAAACTCTCTGATTGTATTTTCGTTTTACTTGGACAGCAGTATCTTGCTGCTGGCGATAGTTGAATAAACTCCATTTCCGGTTTGTGGCCTGAATGTTTTTGCCAAACCAATTTCAGATCTGCGTGGTGTTTTTTTTAACGTTGAAGGCAGTGTCTGTGACCCTATAAAGCCACTGGCTCTGTGGCCCAACGTGAGCCGTGTGTAGTCCGTATCAGAGGTCAAGGGTCAGCGCAGATATTGCCTTACACAGTGGCCTCTGACCGGCTCCCCCCGCCATTTTATTGGATGGTGCTCTTGTAGTTCATCCCACTTCCCACCCCCCCACTGGACTCCTGGGGGGGTTTTTGCAACATCCTGTCAACCTCGTGGGATTTTACAAGCCCTTTGGTGTGTGTGTTTTGGGGGGGGGTAGGAGGGGTTAGGGGGAAGGGGGGGTTGGGAGGGGGAGGGGTCGGCAGGCTTAGCCAGACCATGTAGCTAGATTCTTTGATCAGGCGTTAATTGCGGGGGCATCTAGATTTAACAGCCTTCCTGAGCGAGTCTCTTTGGTCTCTGGGTCTGCAGTGTGTGTCCTCTGACTGGAAGGTGTTTTACTGGGTGTGTGTACAGGTGAACACACACATGCACACACACACTCACAGGCACACACACCCACACATGCACACGCACACACCCACACATGCACACGCACACACACACACACACCCACACATACACACGCACACACCCACACATGCACACACACTCACACACACACACACACAGGATCCGCTGTGTGTGTCCTCTGACAGGAAGGTGTTTCACTGTGGGCGTACATGCAGCCAGGGCCAGGGTGTGTGTGGATGAGCAGAAAGGTGGGGTGAGTTTAGGCTTCCTACACCCCCATGTGGGTCCCATTACTCCCCCTCTCTGCAGGACGGGGCCTGGCAATGGGCCCTGGGGGGGCTCATAATCTATTTGGGAAATCCACTTCCTGTGGGTCAGGAGTGTCTGCCCCTCTCTCACCTCCAGGATAGGCTCCAGCCCGCTCAATGTGCTGCTGAGGGCTCTGAGACAGAGCGGGAGTCTGAACACGCACAGCATTTACAGCATCTACAGCGTCTACAGCGTCTACAGCGTCTACAGCGTCTACAGCATCTACTGCGTCTACAGCATCTACAGCATTTACAGCATCTACAGCATCTACAGCGTCTACAGCGTCTACAGCGCCTACAGCATCTACAGCATCTACAGCGCCTACAGCGTCTACAGCGTCTACAGCATCTACAGCGTCTACAGCTTCTACAGCGTCTACAGCATCTATTATGGTGATAGCAAGACGTCTGCAAGACCAAAGCAATCACACTACGATCCCAGCGCGATCCTCCAGCGTGATTCGCCAGCCTGGAGCATGCCGCCGTGAGGCTGTGAGGTTTACTGCACACCTGTGGGACAGGTAGGCCAGCGCTGCGGCCATCACACAACAGGGCGTTTCATTCAGGAGCTGAGACCGCTCCTTCCCTGCTCAAGATCAGGTTCCCTTATCCACAGGGGGAGTAAGGAGATCCGGCCTGCTCCTGGACTCCGCCCCCTCTCAGGTGCAGGAGCAGACTCCGCCCCCGCCTCAGGTGTGTGCACCGTGGCCAGCGAATGAAAGGTGGGGGGGGGGGGGTTAGAAGGGCCTGAATGATCCCTGATCAAAGGGAGGAACCCTACCTGCTCACCCTGCTGTACCAAAAGGCTCACATGAAATCTACCTGCACACTGAGTACAGGTGAACACACACACACACACACACACACACACACACAAATGTCCACACACACACAAATGCACACACACACAAACACAAATATCCACGCACGGACACACACACACATACTTGTCTGACACAGAAACAGGGGGATATGTGTGCATTCAGAATGTAGCTTGTCATATGCAGCACACAGATTCACGGATAGAGACCACCACCCCAGCACTGCAGCCTTGGCTCGAATGAGAACTGTTCAATAGTGAAGGAAAGTAAATCTTCTGCCTCTTCAGAACTCTGCGAATCATCTGTCTGGAAAGGCCGATGTGGGAAGTAAAGAGTTTATGAGCTTCTGCCCAGTCAACAGAACATTCTGTACGTCTGCACCCAGGAAGAACAGAAGCGCTGTTAACTGCAACAGAAACCTGTGTAACTGTGCAGAACAAACACAGGACTAACACTGCAGCAGAACTCTGCGTAACTGTGCAGAACAAACACAGGACTAACACTGCAGCAGAACCCTGCGTAACTGTGCAGGACAAACACAGGACTAACACTGCAGCAGAACCCTGCGTAACTGTGCAGAACAAACACAGGACTAACACTGCAGCAGAACCCTGCGTAACTGTGCAGAACAAACACAGGACTAACACTGCAGCAGAACCCTGTACAAACAGTGCAGAATAAACACAGGACTAACACTGCAGCAGAACCCTGTGTAACTGTGCAGAACAAACACAGGACTAACACTGCAGCAGAACCCTGTGCAAACAGTGCAGAATAAACACAGGACTAACACTGCAGCAGAACCCTGTGTAAACTGTGCAGAACAAACACAGGACTAACACTGCAGCAGAACTCTGCGTAACTGTGCAGAACAAACACAGGAGTAACACTGCAGCAGAACTCTGTGCATTAATTGTGTAGAACAAACGCAGGACTAACACTGCAGCAGAACCCTGCGTAACTGTGTAGAACAAACGCAGGACTAACACTGCAGCAGAACCCTGTATAACTGTGCAGAACAAACACAGGACTAACACTGCAGTAGAACTCTGTGCAAACTGTGTAGAACAAACGCTGGGCTGACACTGCAGCAGAACTCTGTGCATTAACTGTGTAGAACAAACGCAGGACTAACACTGCAGCAGAACCCTGCGTAACTGTGCAGAACAAACGCAGGACTAACACTGCACCGTGGTGGCTCAGTTCAGTGATGAGGCTCACATGAGTTGTATCTCTCTCTCTCCTGCTCTCTCTCTTCCTCACTCTCCCTCTCTATCTCTCTCTCCCTCTCCTTCTCCCTGGCATTCCATTTTTGGCATGATGCCAAATGCTTTGATTTGATTTTTTTTGTCAGAGTGCTGACTTTTAACTGCGCCGAAACATTTTTATGGGCAATATCTGAAGTGCTACACCACCAGTGTTTCTTTAACAACAAGGCCGAAAGGTGCCTGCGCTCCCCAATCAACATTTTTCAGACATTACTAAGCGCACCTGTGCATGTAGCTGGGCTCTGAGCTGCTTTTATGAGGCAGATATATAAAAACATGCCCCACAGTCTTAATGGTCAATTCTGCAGTCCCAGCCATATGCACAGCATCAGTGCAGCCTGCGTGTGCTGTCTCATGCTCTACTTTGGTCTGGTCTGGTCTAGTCTAGTTTGGTCTGGTCTGGTCTGGATTTGTCTAGTCTGGTCTTATTCTGCAGTGAAACAGAGCAGCAGTCCTTCCACTGTCATTTCCAGGTTATTTTACCTGAACTCGTATTTCTACTATAAGCATCCACGTTGAAGAAACGAGGCTTTCACAGTGATGAGTGCTCATGTTTCCATGTTCAGATTTCTTTCAGAATGCCTCAGTTTTATCACGGTCAAACCCTTATGGGATGTGAGATGTTGACTTTCTTCCAGTACCCAGACTGAGTACTGCCACCTTGGCCAAACGGAGGTCTGTGAGGTCAGTCGCCTCCTGGTGACTGTTACTGGGGTCAGTCCTCACCTTGTGGCTTCAGAGTGACTGTTACTCAGGTCAGTCCTCCCCTTGTGACTTCAGAGTGACTGTTACTCAGGTCAGTCTGCACCTTATGACTTCAGAGTGACTGTTACTCAGGTCAGTCCTCACCTTGTGACTTCAGAGTGACTGTTACTCAGGTCAGTCTGCACCTTGTGGCTTCAGAGTGACTGTTACTCAGGTCAGTCCTCCCCTTGTGACTTCAGAGTGACTGTTACTCAGGTCAGTCCTCACCTTGTGACTTCAGAGTGACTGTTACTCAGGTCAGTCCTCCCCTTGTGACTTCAGAGTGACTGTTACTCAGGTCAGTCCTCCCCTTGTGGCTTCAGAGTGACTGTTACTCAGGTCAGTCCTCATCTTGTGGCTTCAGAGTGACTGTTACTCAGGTCAGTCTGCACCTTGTGACTTCAGAGTGACTGTTACTCAGGTCAGTCTGCACCTTGTGATGTCACGGTAGTGCTTACTGGCTTTGTCAGCCTCTTAGGAAGCACACGCAGTTGAACAAATCCCTTTGTCTATAACTTCATGGTATATGATTACTATAAATGTCTTCCACAACATTCAAATAAAATCATAACAGATTCATTCTGACTTATAAAGATACTAATTCTTCTGTGAGACCTTTATGTCATAAATCATCCAA